>NC_136827.1:6828156-6869358 GCF_951394365.1 Tetrao urogallus | reverse complement strand
TTGTATAGGTTTTGAATATTGCATATTTAGACATTTCCAAGCAGTAAAGCAAACAACAAAGGCAATAGTGTACGATCTGCCTCTTATACTGCTTTTGGCCCTCAAAAGCAGATGAAATCATCAGCACTGTACAGTAACTGAGTGTGATAAGTTGCTTAGGAAACAAGTATTACTTGATACAGTGTAAATTTCACTTAATTATAGCAGAAGAGAAATGGGGGGGCAACCATTTGGTTTGCATTGGTTGGTTTACATACATTTATATGTAGAATTTTATTTACTGAAGTTGAGATGTGCTCATTCTGTGACTCACTGCATGGTGTCCCACCAGATGAAAGATACTATGGATAAGAACTTGCTCTTAGCAAAGAGATATTAATCCCAGGATAAAATAAATAAATAAATAAATGAAATAAAAAGCTGTATGTTAGATGCACGTTGAGTCTTTTAGTGTGATATCAAATTACAGATTAAAACATGGAGTTAAAACATTGCATGAGACAAGTGTTCTGATTGGAGGCAATTGTCAGCAACTCAGTGGGGACTGGAGTGAAATAGAAAATGTCTGGCACTTGGAATTATGATGGAATGAAGTCCTGTTATCATATCATGAAAGCGCCACTGAAAGCTCAATTTCCTTCAAAGTGGTGGAATATATTAGTTTAACAGTTATGTTGACAACAAGTTTTTAATTCCCTTATTTAAGCTACACTGGCACTCCACTAGCTCCCAAATATCTACAGTATACACATCCTTTGACACAAAGGCTGGGCACAAGGAGAGACAAGGATAGTAAAACATTTAAAAGGCAGCACAAAATGTATACCAAGATTATGTCTTTAGACTGTGTCCAAATCTCCTCCATGCTGTTTGTGTAAGATTCAGCCCTGAAAGCAGATTGCAGAAACCTGTTATTAAATTAATGGAGTGGCATTTGTCTGCATCAATTGATTGCAGGATTTGGTCTTCATTTCTAAGCTCTCTTGGGCAGAGTTAACTTCCACATTTTTTTGCTGTTGTTGAGTAATACATTCCAGAATACTGTTAAAAACGTTATCTGAGGGTTCTAGAACTTTTGGGTTGGAAGCTTTTGATAAATAATGAAAATACTTTTATAAAAAAAAGTGATTTAAGCTTCTAAAATCATCTTGGGCCTGTTAAAAATGTTTTTAAGACTAAATAGGAATCTACATAGTTTTAGCTGGATTTTTCTTATCTGGGAGGACTCACTAGCTCACAAAATTTCTCCCCATTGTGGCCACCACCTGGACCAGTTAAGGGGCTGACACTGGAAAAAAAAAGCAGGAACTGAGACAGAAAAGGTAGGTGAAGACAAAGAGAAGTTAGAACAGTGGGGGCAAGGCTCCAACACAAACAAATTTGAAGAAAGAAGAGCCATTTATTTAACAAGAAAGAAAAAAAACAAAATTAGTGCTCATTTAAACTAACATGTAAAACATGAAACAGTCTATCTCAGAAATCAAACAGTTCCTACATGAATTCTTTATTCTCTGGACAAAAGAAGATTACTGAAAAACGATCATTGAGACTCCTGAGCTCTGTGATACCAACAATCAAACGTGTTTTGATCCAGATTAAATATTTTGAGATTTAACAATGTATTTACTTTTCTTGTAAATAAGAAACCTTCACAGGATGCTTGTAGTTGTAAGAGATTTCACATGAAAAAGTATTTTAATGAAAGTAAACAAAGCCCAAACTGTGACTTGCATTTGACAGCCAAGTACAATCAATTGCTAAGTTTTAAAAATGGCAAATACTTTATACATTGGATTAAAAAAATAGTAGTATTATTCAATAAATTTTCCAACTAACAGAAGTTTCTTATCTGGTAAAATACAACCCGCATTAACAAAACAGAGAAACAATGATAGAATTCAAAGAGAAGTACTAGAAGTAATAGAAGCTATTAATATTCTAGTTGCTCTTTAAGCAGTTGTTTTTTGTTTAGTAACTAGGAGAATGTAAGCTTGAATCTGACTGCACAGTGCTCAACAGTGCCCTTTTACTGGTGTGCTAGAAGGAGAGAGCAATCTGCCTTCCGCAGACATATACAGATCTATTATTCCCAGCAAATGGAGAACACGCTGTGCTCCTTACCATCTCTAAGCCACTCTAACTGATATTTGACCAGTCAGTCAGTCAGGTGAAGCTCCTGATGACTGGAAAAAGGCAACCACTTTTAAGAAAGGTAGAAAGGATGACCCAAGGAACTATTGCTTTGTCAGCTTCTCTGTCTGGAGAAGATCATAGGGCACATCCTCCTCGAAATTATGCTAAGGCATATGGAAGAGAGGGAGGTGATGTGGGGTAACCAGCACACCATCACCAAGGGCAAGTCCTCCCCAACCTACTTAGCAGCTTTCTGTGATAGCGTAACTGCACCAATGAACAAGGGAGGAGGCACTGATATCATTTATCTGGACTTTGACACAACATTCTTCTCTCCAAACTGGAAAGACATGGATTTGATGGATGGACTGTTCAGTGTACAAAGAAGTGGTTGCAAGATTGTACCCAGAGAGTGGTGGTCAATGGCTCAATGTTTGGATTGAGATCAGTGACAAGCGCCTGTTTCTCAGGGGAACAGTACTGTGACTGACTCTCTTTAATATCTTCATCAATGACATTGACAGTGGCATCGAGTATACCCTACAAGGACAGTCTGAGAGCTGGGGCTGTTCAGCCTGGAAAAGAGAAGGCTCTGGGGAGACCTGAGAGCAGCCTGTCAGTATCTAAAGGGTGGCTGTAAGAAGGAAGGGGACAGGCTCTTTAGCAGGGTCTGTTGTAAGAGGATAAGGGGTAATGGTTTGAAACTAGAAGAGGGAGAGCTAGAGGGATATAAGAAAAAAAATATGAAAAGGGTAGTGAAGCACTTGAACATGTTGCTCAGAGAGGTGGTGGAAGTCCTGTTATTGGAGATATTCAGTGGTCAGGCTGTATCAAGCTCTAATACAATAGAGCTGCAGGTGTCCCTGTTCACTGCAAGAGAGTTGGACTAAATGACCTTTAAAGATCCCATCCAACTCAAACAGTTCTGTGACTTAGTAGTTGTTTTTTGTTTCTTTGTTTGCTTGTTTTTTTTAACTCTCTTGCATTCCCACCCCAAACGAGCTCACTCCAGTATTCCATTTCTTTCACAGCTACCCTAAAATTTCAGCTAGTCCTGGGGAGGAGCATGTGTCCCACCGTGCTGCAGTGAGTATAAATACACATCTTGCCACACAGTTTGCCCCAACTGATGATTTCTGATTCTGTGCTCACAGGACAAAGATTCTGTGGAATCAATACTTGGTTTGCAAGTGATCTTTTTAAAATATTGGAAGGTAGGTATATTGGAAGCATCATATACAGATGTTACTGTTCAGCAGAAACTTCTAAGACTGGATGGACCAGTTCTGTTGAATTATGTTTTTCAGAGCTTTACCACTTTCCTACAGAAAGGACATAACTACCTGAAGAGTATAGCATGGAAATGGACTTAATGCCAGTCAAGATGGTAAGGCACTAGCTGGCAAATGCAAATACACTATTTTGACTTATGAGAAAGAACACTAAACAGCAATTTACATTTACAGGCATGTATGCAAAGTACATCTAAAGCAGTGCAAATTAGGTGGGGCCAGATGAGTGAATGAACCACAAAAGTAGAAGCTAAAAACAGAAAATAAAATAAATTTAGCATGGAATATAAAGGTGTTACGAAGTAGTGAAGTATGAAGAAATACTAATAATCTTGGGAAAACAATTCAAAATGCCAGGACAAAACAAACAAACAGCAAACCAATCCCAAATCAAACTTCTGTAGAATCATCTCTCTCGTTAAGCTACATACTGAGTTTAGTAATACATCCAAGAATCTCTCTAAAATACCTCAATATTTCTGTACGTAGTTATCATTCATTCTCCCACCTGATTTTGTGGTCGTAGTTGGTAATTTACAAACAACCATAAGCCAAAGAAGGTCTCATTAATGCAAATAAGTAACCTATCATATTATTATGTCAAATCCAAAGATGATATAGATAAGCACATCATGGGCAAGTGCTCAGGCCAACTCCTGCTGAGAATAATAACAAAACCCACATTCAGCTCAGGAATAGCAACATGAAGGCCCATCTTACAAGGCATCAAACAGCAGAAACCTGGAAGAGTGCCCAAGTCATGATTATCCAATAATTTGTGAATATGGTCCATACTACACTTTCAGAGAAATTAAAATGAACACATTATAATTTTATCTAACAAAGTACTAAACAGAAATTAAGACATCCCCGGGTTCTTACAAGTTTTTGAGGCTTGATTTTCCAAAATGAAGGGTGTGTCTTACTGTAGAAAAGTCTGGTACAATTACACTCAGTCCTGAGGTAATGGTAGAGAGAGAATAATAGAGATTTGAAACAACTGTTTGCAGATTACCATTCCCTATTTGATTTGGGTGAACTATTGCCTATGAACATATTATATCTATCCCCCTATATACCCGCATAAGGTCATTTTAACAACTACTGTTATTATTTTACTGTTGCAGATATGGTCAGGTCAGTAGAATCTTAGGCAGTAAAACTGTCTTCAGAGCTACTTTGAAGGACTGTGAATCAACCAGTCAAACCAACGGTCAGTCACTGTCACTGGAAATAGGACAGCTCTGGGTTGTGATACTAATCACAATATTAGCTTTTCGTTTATTCTTAAGGTGAAAAAGCAGCTGAATAATACTGATATTTGATGATACACAGCAAACTCAAAGTAGTGCTCTACATTTTAAAAATGCTTGGGTTTTGAAGTGGAAATTTTGGACATCTTTGCCAATGTAAATCAAGAGTATCTCCACAAAGTTCATGACATTACCAAAAAAAATAGAATTCAGAGTAGTAAACCCCTCACTATAGTAAAACAATTATTCATCTTTGTGTCTTTAGCTCAACTTTGGTCATAGCCAGCGGCTTTATGTAACTTCCACAACAAAACTTGATTATCTTTCCTCTAAACAAGTAAAAAACTGGCACATCCATCACATCTCAGGGTTCAAGTCCAGAAACAACTGGATATATATTTTAAACATCTCTTCATTTTTCTAGCTACACTCCACATATACTGATAATTTTATATCACCATAAAGCATTAAGTCATTTGAACATATCAAGGAATGAGAGCTAAACACTACCTACAAGAAACAAAGGAACAGTCCCCATTAAAACAAACCAAAAAAATATAAAATAAAAGATACTGTTAACATGGTCAAAACTCATTGTTGAGGTTACAGATAAGAGTTTTCTTTTCAGGGAAATCTGATGATGGATGTTGTTGTTATACACTCTTGTAATTTTTTTTTTTTTTCTGAACCTATCAATTTTCAGGCAGTGTTGTATGAGTCCATAGTCCCACAGGGGAACATGGCATATACACAGAAGATTTGTCTGTTACTGACACATACAATTCTGTGTGAATGACTATTTTTTTTCCTCTTAGGGTTATTAAATACACAATTTCATTATGCCATCTACATAACAGACTTTTATTTTAATTTATACTACCTTTACAATAAAAGAGATTCTTTCACCATTCAGTTTTTGACATTGGTTTGAAGAAAAAAACAAATTACTTTTCATTCCCTTCTCCTATTTTATCACCTTCAAATAATGTCATATATTTATTGACAGCAATGAACTTATCTCTTGCAAGGAATGCCAACACTCCGGTATCATTATGTTTTGAATACACTCATTAGTAATCCTTCCTTTCTTTTCAGAAAAGGATTTTAAAGTTCTCATTCCTATGGCCTATACAGGAGGAGGAAAAGGTTGAATAGTATGACAAATCCTTTTAAAAATGTATTAGTACAATAAATAACATCTTCCAATGAGAAAGCATAAAGGAAGCTTCAGAACATTTGAGAAAAAGGTTCATGTTTTTGAAACATGACAAGATAAATATTTTCAGTCAATGCCAAAAAACATAAATACACAAACATGCCTATGAAGAAAATCAGAGCTGTATAAACTGAGGTGAATACATTGTAAGTTTCCACTGTATGTGTAACCTCATTATTGAAAATAAAAAAGGAAAGTATAAATTAAAGGTTGTTAATAACATTACCTTTGGCTCTTACTCACAATTAAGGTAAAAATGATGCCTCTCTTGATGACTATATACATCCACTATTTTGAAGGTCACACCAATGTTGTATTGCCTTTCTGTGCTACACTGAATATGTGGTCCAGTATCAGTGTGACAGGAGAGGGATCCTTCCTGCCACCTTCACAAGAGCACTCCAGCCTCATTGTTCCTCTAGTAGACAGGCACAGGACTAGCACATGAAAGTTCTACTTCTGAGATATATCTGAGGTATAACTTTTATTCTAACGTGGTCTATCTTCATTCCATTTAGAAATATTTCTAAATAAGCTTTTTTCTTTATCTAGCTTATATGTCAGAACCTAGGATCATGCACACATTAGTGAATGAGCCTGGTTATAGGAACACTCTTATGACTGAAAGCATTTGCTGGTCGTGAGAGGGAGAAAGACAATCCAGAACAAGGTCTGTTACGAAAATATCATTCCAAATATAAACAAATTGGATGTCACATCACAACATAAATTGGAGAGACAATTCTGAAAGTAATAAACAACTGCATCTTGGAACAGCTCATTCTGAAGCATACAAGAGAATAGGCTATTCTTGACTTTGCCCTAAGTAACTTCCTGAAAGGATTCCTGTAAGTATGGTTGAACCACTAAGGAGTAAACATAATTAAGTTTGACATGTTTTGTGAAATCAAACTAAAATAAAATATTGTGACATTGAAACTCAGGACCTGGGTACTTTTCAAATGAGTAGGTGAAAACAGTTATAAAGAGAAATTCATTGAAAGCTAAAATCTGTAGGAAACCTTCTGGATACTATCCAGTTAGAGAGTTAATGGAGGTATCAGAAAGAGCTTTTACACAAAAAATAACAAATTAAAGCCAACAGGGCAGATACCAAAGTGGTTTAAACATGCAAAATACAGGTCTTCAAACAACTTTTTCTAAATCGAACTCCATCAAAGTTATGGCCTCTTAGTTGGCTAAGAGGTTACGATTCAAATGTCATTACCAAAAACAAGAACAAAGTAAGGTAAAAAACAACGTTGTACAATTAGCAGAATGCATGTGGGATGCCAGCAACTCTAGAGATCTTGCAGTGAGACCATTTTATGTTTGTTTTTGTTTGTTTGTTTGTTTGTTTGTTTTCCTTTGTTCTTTAGATATAGTGAATAGAAGATACCACATTTAAACGTATACAATGAAATAGAGGCATTCTCGGAAACAGATACTAAAAAGGGCAGTGGATGAAACATGAAAAATCAAAATGCTTTCAGAATTTCATAACTTCAGGGGCTTTCAAAGAACTGAAGACTACAGCAGCAACATTATGAGAAAACTTCTGAAACATGAAAAAAACTTTTATTATGTGTATACATTCTGAATTGTATTTCTCTATCGATTCCCTTCTTTTTGCAATACTCGACAAATTGAGAGTAAAATGGAAAATAGGCAGATAACATTTTTAGAGTTCTCTGAAGAATAAGAAATTTCTTTCACATAAAGGCTGAATGACATACTATGTAGATTGCAATTAAGGACTTACAGGTATGCTACCATTACAGTAAAATTTTATGATGTAACAAACAACGCAAGTATAAAATAATGTCACTTCAAAGCATCTCTGTCAGTCGGATGAAGAATAAGGGTGTGACTTCCTCAAGAACAACATAGCAGGTGCCTCTGCCCACTGCAGGGGCTTGGAACTAGGTGACTTTTAAGGCCCCTTCCAATACAAACCATTCTGGGATTCTATCAAGAAACAGGAAGTCAAAAGTAGAAAAGGGGACACCTATTGCCCTTTCCCCACTGTGAATGGTGGACTGTAATTTTCATATAATCATAAAACAAGATTACATGAAGGTGGCAAATTACCTGCGTCACGTGGCTTCATACCTCTCTCTTAAATCCTGCTATTGACCATAGAAGTGAATAGGCCGCTATCACAAGTTAGGAACAGAATAAATACAATAAAACCATTTGTTTGCGTCCCTCATGTCTGGATGATGTATGCAGAGCACTCACGCTGATTCTGATACCTGCTAATCTTGGAGCTGTTCCAAGGCATACTCTTCCTCATGATGTATAGCTCAGGACAAAATTCGAGGAATAATGGGAAACTAAAACATACAGAGTGTGCTACAAAAGATTGCACGTTACACCTATCCCACTGAAGTCATGTTTTGATACTTTAAAAGAGACTGGAGCCGTGTGTTAAGTCTAAGCTTCTATCTTTCACAAAAACTCATCCATGTTGCAGTATCTTTGGCGGGGCTTCCTGTGGAACTATATTTAGCCTAGGCTTTAGGAGCTCAGTGATAGCAGCATGAAACTCAGCATGCAGTAATTAGTCAGGCTTCTCAGAAAGCACTTGCAGGCCACACCAAGCTCTGTGATGCTGCAGCGTACTGCTGGTGCTAGAAATGCATGCCTGCCTAAGAGTTAGCTTTGTTGTGACTGCAGCAGAGTTGACCCAGCAAAAAGAAATTATTTAAAAAAAAAAAAAAAAAAGCACACATTTTGCCCTTGTTGCCATTGAGTTGGCGATTAGCATAGGATATGCATTTGCACATTATATTACATCTTATTTTATTTTCTCTAGATTATCATATTTGGGACATATATTTTGTGAACACATATATAGATATATATATATACACACATATTCATACCTATACACATATCTATATTTTTGCACTTCTGGCTGCCTTATCCCTTTCCATCCTTGGAAAGTTGTATATTCTGCACAAAGCAACTGAATTGTGAATAACAACAGCGTGATATTTCATTTTCTTAGTGGAGACCAGCAATTATTATATACTGACTGTTCAAGGGTGTTATTTTTGTAAACAAGAAAGAAACTAAATGAGCATAGAATTCATTATTGGGAAATGGCCTCTTATTCAGTTAATGCACATTCAAGAGAGCCCCATATGTATGTGCTCTCCAGTCAGTGAAGTACTGCAGGAAAATAGGAAGAGATTTCCCAGGGTGCAGTACACCCTGCTTTCTCTACCATATGCCTTCTAAATATGTTCCCTCTGTGTCACTGTGCACACAAAGCAACTTGCTGATTCTTGGCAAATTAATTCTGATACATTAAAAATGTATTCCTAAAGAACAGCTTTTACTTATTTAAAAAAAAGAATCCAAAGAAAATCAATTTTTCACAAAAAATGACCAGTCAATTCTGGCAACAGACATTCTTTCAACATTGCAATGCTGTCCTTCACTTTCTGGAGTAACTCCATCAAATGTCCCATTTCTTTCCAAGATACTGAGTCAACTAAGTGCCAAAAATACATACTAAAGCTTAAAAACTTTGAGATACTCCATGGTGCATGAAACATGTTAGTACTATTTTATTGGTTGAAGTCCTACAGGCAAGTTACTATAAATTTAAAGAGAACATGGCATAGATTTATGACATAGATTCAGACATTAACAATTTTTAGGTGAGCCTAAAAATCACATCTAAAAAAAAAAATATATATATGTTTTTTTCTGGGGGGAGAAAATCTGTTGCCTTTTGTTTGCTGTAAGTTGGTGGGGTTTTTTGTTTGTTTTCCCTAAAATAGACTAGAGGTATCATAAAAAGTCCAAATAATTAATGAACTTCTGCTAAGTGACAAATTTTGAATGATATACTAAAATTGACACATGAAGTGCAAATCTACAACACTTTTCTGTGAGTTATAGATCAAATTGGGTAGGAAGCTTTGTTCCTAAAAAGAGATTTTTTTAAGGCTTTCCAAATACCCACATTAGGAGCTAGGAATTTAGAGAAGATAAGAAAGAAGAACATAAGAGGAAGAAACATAATTTACATAAAATACGAAGCACAAGAAAACATTTTCAAGGGATATTTGTGCGTTAAAAAAAACCACCAAGGACAAACTCAGGTGAAATAAGGTTGGATAAAGGTAAAAATCTTACGCAATAAATCAACACACGGAGGAGGATTAGAAATTCAAGAGTTGAAACATCAGCAATTACTATTAGAAACTCTTTGATAACTGAAGAGGTATCAGTTGATTGGAAAACTTGTCATTTTTTTCAGGCCTTAGAAAAGCCTTATTAAAATTATTTAAAACAGGAACACGCCTCCAAATTTTGAATGCCTTTACTGTGGAATTTAGAAACACCAGTTTCAGTTTGTACTTGTCTATTTGCTTCCTAACTTTAAAATTAGACTATTTTTCAAAACATAGGAAACCTAAATTCCTAACTAAACAGCCCACAGATCTGGTAAGAACTGCTCAGAGTTGGGAATAACAAAGACTTACAGTCCTTCACATAGTTTTGCCCAAGCAAATTCCGGAACACTTTGTTATGTTTAATTTCAATTTTTGCATTGACTTCCTAATTACTAACCATAATGGAAAGTACTCTTCAAAGTAGTTCTATGCCTTAGCAAGGTTTGTTTTAAGTCCAACAAGAAGTAATAAAGAAAAAACAAATAATAATAAAAATCACCAGATATTCTAAAGATGTTACACACACATTATGTTTATATAATACCCTCCGGTTGAAATATCTGTGGCTAAGTGTCTCAAGCCTGGACATGATTTTTGTGTATGCACAGCATGTGAAATAGTCTGGATCAGTCAAGAAACAGGTCTGGAAGTCAGCACAGTCACATGACTTCATATTACATGTTACATGAGTTTTTTTTTTTTTTTTTTTTTTTTTTTTAACAATATGAAACTATTCATTTTTAATGCAGAACATTTTTACTGGTGGTCGTTAGAAAATGTGAGCAGAACAGTACGTCTGCAAATAAGAAGGATAACTTGGGGGGACTACTGAATATTTGCTAGGTAGGTAGATGCAATTAATTTTCACTTTACTCAAAAGAATCCATCAACACAGGAATTTGAGGTTTTTATTATACACATCCCTGTACTCAAGGTTTGTACTCAAACCTCAAACAGTCAGACTGTTGTACTCAAGGTTAGACCACCTAACATCTTTGCCACAGATGTTTATTGCTTAGAAGACTAGTGCTACCACATTTGTGCATTACCACTACTGGGCTTTAACTTGCTATCTGACATCAGTGGATCTCTGAGCTTCACACTGATCCCTTTATAGAACTCAGGGTTTCATATGTAACAAAAATTATCATTTGAGTATTTCACAGAAATGGTCATCTCAAACAACAGCAGATAACATACTAGACTTCCCATTACACCATTCAAAGATTGCCACTTAAAAATGTGAAATAAATACTGTATTATGCTCAGGCAACTTGCACACTCAAAATTGCATTCCAGTTACCCCTGATAACAAACACTTTGCATCTCATTTTTACTCTCTCAATATTTTACACTGTTATATTTGTGAATATATCTTCCTGGATACTCACATGTAAAGATCCTTTCAAGACTATTTTGAAAATGTAGCCACTAGTGAGATGGATGATTAAGAAGCCTAGTAGTTCATTATTAGCATGTGGAAAAGGGAAACAGTTTCTATCTATATTTCTATTTTTATCATCGTTTCTTCTGCCCTTAAAGTAGAGCTATACATAAACTTATCTGCCTTACTAGAGTATTGGAAAAGCAATCTAAAGTAGATTTTTAATGAAAAAGTATTAGCTGATTAAACCAACTCACAGAAGCAGTGGCTCTTCTTCCTGTTTTTTTGTTTTGATTTGTTTTGCTTCTATATTGTAACTCCTAGAATGAGTGTGTTACATGAACATGACTGCAGTCATGTTAATTGACTCATGCATTTAAATTAACAATTTTTGGCCAAATTAATTTACTATATTTGACTATTCTGGATAAATAAAGGTGTACACAAAGTCTTGTACCAGCAGCAAGTACATTACCTGTTAAGTGTTGCAGGTTAAACACCTTTTCCAATCCAATGTATTTAATTTTTGGTTTTCATCCTATCATAAATGAGATATATTTAACAATTACTTGTGAGTATTCAATGCAGTACATCAGCTTTAGTTGCCAGCATCCAAGACTAGCTCTTCTAAGAGCTGCTTATTAAAAGTGTGACCAACAACAAAAAAAAAGCCACCATAAAATAAATACAAACATTCTGTATTGGAACTCTTTATGACAAAATCTGTTTCTCAGTGTAAAGCAACAAATAAGGCTAACATTGTTTTTATCATAGAGATAATTATTATTCCTCACCCTAACAGCAAAATTATTGCTATTTGCACACTCAAACAATACATAAACCACATATGCAAACGAAGAAACATTAGAGAGCTTTTAACTGTTTTTAGACATATTTATGTATAAATACCCATTCCTGTATAAATACCCATTCCTGTTCACAGTTGATGGCTCCACAGAATCTTAGAAGGAGAGAATGGGATCAACACATTCTGGAGAAAAGCCAAAGCAAGAGAGTAAGCAAAGACGACGTGTAGATACAATTGAATGAGGCAGCAGCCATTCCTGCCATAACGCAGTGTCCTGAAATTGCCTGCACAGCTGGGGACAGATTAGGGTGCTACTCTGTCTCAGATTCCCAGTTCAAACATTTAAGTAACCACAAGAGAAAGTACTAAGGTCATTGAGATAGCATTAGGGAATTTTCCACAGGCATCAGGATTCAGATAATTCATTAGATTCAAAATTTTTAAAGGAAAATGTTGCAATGCTAATACTTCAAACCTCAACAGTTTGCTGAATTTAATACACAGGAGGACAGGGGTTGAAACTCACAGGAAGCAGGGGGGTTGAAACTAGGTGATCATTGTGGTCCTTTCCAACCTAGGCCATTCTGTAATTCTACAACAACAATTTCCAGACAAACCTTAAGGCATGGAGGTGGGAAGGAGTGCAAGAAATGTGTGTGGATTTTCTGCTTTGTTTTTAAATATAGATCTTAAAAGGTACATTAGTGAAACAGGGAAAAAAGTACAAAAAATAATTGAAAAAATAATTTATTAGATGAGTGGTATGAAGATTATATTATCTGCAGAATATCAATCAAATTTCCATGAGGCATCTTTAATGAAGCATACTCAACCTTTACATGCAAAATCAGAGAATATCCTCAGTTGGAAGGAACCAACATGTATGAAGATGCTACCTTCCTGAATAGAAGGCTAATCAAACATCAATGCTTATATATTACACAGCATTAACTGAAATACTAACGTAACAAATGCAAAGAAGAAGCAAGAAAAATAATGTTTTGTTTGATTATACATCCATGGTAAGGACTGAGTAACATGAAAGATGAACTGCAAATTCTCAGGGATGAGAAAAAGTATGCATACATATAATTGATATCACTGATGATGGTGGTTATAAGAACTGAAAACACTGATTATAATAAATTTAAATTTGTAAGTGGGCAAGAGTTCCTCATTTGTTTTAGAATTGTGAGAACCTCTACATCATGGTTTAAAACGTGTTTCATGCTCCAATAAGCCCAAGAAGACTCATCTCTCAATCAGCTGACAAAAGAAGAACTATTTCTTAGACACACCTCCAAAATGCTTGGCCTCAACAGCAGTGTATTATGAGAAATTAATCGTGGAGGGCTGGCCAAAAACCTGATACAGACAGCATAATAAAAGTGCCATTAAAATTATAAAACACAATCTGCTGCAGCTGATGGTATTCTGGTCTTGGGTGGTCATTTAGAGACTAATCATGCTGACCAGTTTCTTTCAACATGAAGACAACACTATCCATTACCCACAGTGCTCAAGAAGAGTCTTTCCTCAAAAGAAAGACATCAGCAGAAAGAACAATTATTTGGAAAATTTAGAGTGAATTAATAAAGGTTTCTAAAGACTACCATATTAAAATTTCCAGTTGTGTAGTTGTACATGAGACAACTTCTATTCAGGGATAAGATGAAGGTGGAAATCAGATTAATAAATTAGAATTTATGAAGCATAGAAAATTGATCAAATAAAAATAGAGTTAGTATTTTTATTCCAGCACATCTTAAGATGTTTAAATGCATGAGAGAGAGAGAGAGATCTCTCACACTCACACTTTTTTTTTTGTCAACTTTGGTTTTAGGATTAGTGGCACACAAAGCTAACTTCTATTCTTCATGTTTTAATAGGAAATGGCTAGCAAATGCTAGCCATTCTATCTGTTTGAAATTTATGACCCGTTCTAGTGAACTTGACTGCTAAAATGAAGTCAGTTCTGTCATTTCTGATTTGGAGTAAGTTTGAGGTTTTTTCCTTTCCAATTACATTCAAGTTTACTATGCTGTTCTAAATAATTTATTTCAATGTTATGAAAAGTATAAATCTCCTTTAATGGAGAAAAACAGTTGTAGAAATACTACATATACACAAAATTGCACGGCATAATTCATATCTGAATTTCCAATACAGGGTATAATGAAAAGGTACAAAGGGTCTTGTATTGTGCCGGGATACAGGAGGGAGACAGTACAAGATATTGCAGAAGACCAACTTTGTTTATGATAAGTTATCAGGTAGGATGCTAAGAAAGTTTTACAAGGGATAAGGATTTTTAAAATCAGAAAAGCTGGGGACTGAAACGTATCAAAGAGCACTAAAAAAGAGGAGGCAGAGAAAATCTCATTTGATAGTGCTAATTTCTTATTAAGTCAGAAAAAAACTGGAGAAAATCCAGAAGATTATAAGAGAGCCAATGTTATGTCCATAATAAAAAAGCCAAGAGGGATGAATCAGGTAACAACAGGCCAACTGCCGAAACTCAGTTCTTGGCAGAATAACAAAACTGCTGCAACTGACTAAGTATGGAAAAATATTTAATGCCCAGTTACATGGTTTTAGAAACAACTGGTCTGGAAAAATGCATGACTTCCTTCCTTCGGAAGGGTAGAAATATTGTTGAAAGTAATTGCCAACATGTAAATAAACTTAATTTTTGCAAGGCATCAAGATACTATCACAATTCAGTTTCATATAACTTGTGTGGTGAAAAGGGCAGCTGATTGCTCTGAAGGGTTAGTCTGTGAATTCCGGGGGTTTCCTGTTTTGAAAGAATGAGCAATAAGGCTACAGTAGAGCCAAGGGAAGCAGCTCTGCAGATAAGCTGTCTACACTTGATGTCTGAATGACCATTTGTAAGCAAACTTATGAAAAATAAGACTGGAGTTTGCTTCAGATCCCATTGTGCATCTATCTAGGTATACAGTGTTTTTTGCTTTATGTCACAGAGTTTGTCTCTTCAAAATAATTGACTGGATGGGCAGGAAGCGAGTGTTCCTATACTGTTGAATGGATGATATAAAAATAATATTGTTTTCAGCATCGCTTTGTATTGCAAGGTGAATTTTATTTTTTAAACAGCAAAGTTTAAAAAAAAAAAAAAAAAAAACACTCCCCGCCTGTTGTATTTATTCAAACTGCAATAGTGTTTAGAGGTCTTTCTCAAAACCAGAGTCTCAACAACATGAGACAAATCCTATCAAGTCTGTCTCCTTGAAGAAGTCTCATTTGAAAAAAGACACTTGTAATATGGATTTTTGTTCCTGAACACTTAACTGACCCAAACGAAAGGGGAGGAGACGATGTGAAGTAGAATCGAGATACAGTCTTTAATACAATTTTAGCCACAAAAACTCTATTCTAAACAACTGCTAGAAGCAAGGTAGAATTGTAAGAGCTCCATTAGCTGCACCTGAGGGATTTTGCTGTTGTTACCTTTACTTTAAAATGCTCCCGGAAGAACTGAAACAAAACCTTTTCTGGCAAGTTAAGACAGATGGGCTAAACCAAGCGCCCACTAATATGTTGAAATAATTGAAACATTTTGAATCTGTAAAAAGCATTTTAAATGAAGTCACTACAAGTACATAAGGAAGTTTTTCTCAGACACAACTTCTGTAAAATTTTCATGATGTACTATCAGGAACCTTCAGAGACCGTCATCCAAATTCAGGACAATATGAGTCATTCTATCCACATTTAGTTTTCTAAGCCATCTTGAATACAATCACATTTCAAAGATGGATCTGACTAACAAGTCAAGGCTGAGGAAGCCTGACAGACACGTTCAAGAACAGCATCCTTCTTGAATCTAAAGGCAAAAATGAACACAGCAACAGGACTGCCTTAAAAAGAAAACAAACGAAAGCAACATAAAGCATAAAAAACACACACAATCATGATTTAGGCAAGTATTCATGAATATATATAAATAACAGAAATAGTTTTAGCCACCATACTTCCCTATCATTGGAAAATACAACAGAAACATCAAATGACATTAAAAGAATACAGACACACTGTTCTGCTTTCTAGCCTGTTTTTACACATCAGTACCTTTCCAATTCTTAGTTTCTTTTTTCCTCTCCCCATTGAGAACCTCTTCAATACCATCTATGTTTCCTAATTCTTGTCAGCACCAGTTGTATTCTCTCCTGTAGTCATTGTTCACCCAACCAGTTTTGCAGAACCCTCACAGATCCCATGCTTCTTACAACAAAAGAAAACCTGCCTGCCAAAGCATCTCGAGTTTATCAAGGCCAGATTGTAAAATAGTTAAAATTCCAAAGAAAAGAGGTCTTCTGGTGGACAGAGTTGAAAAACTGTAAGCAAAGCTTACTCAAGGTTAAGGGGTGTGAGCTAATCCTATTTATTTGTCAATGCAAAGTATGAAGATATATTCTGTTTTGGGACTCTTTGGGTACTTCTTGGTGATTTCAGGTTTTTAGGGTGGTAGGGGGGCTGTTTTTTTTGTTGTTGTTTTTTGGGGTTTTTTTTTGCTCCTCCCAATTAGTACCAGAAGCACACATATCAAAAAAATCTCAGGAAATAGCTCTAGACAGTAATTGAAGAGTTAGATGCACCTACTGTAAGGGGTAAAAAAAAAAAAAAAAAAAAAAAAAAAAATTAAAAAATTTAAAAAAAATTAAAAATCCCTAATATTCTCCAAATAGATAACTTTTGCAATCCATTTCTCTTTGCAGTCACATCTCACAAAGGCATTACAGACAGACCACTTGATGTGGCTTACTTCAAAATAACAATGCTAATAAAAAAAAATCTTAAATTGTGAATCATTCAGTGCCACTTACTTGGTGCAACCTATGAGATGTCTACCACTTGGAACTGCCCACGACTCTAGCAATCATTTGGAGAATGCAGCCAATCCAACTGCGCCCCGCAACAGTTTCCAAGGAAACCAGCAAAGACACCGGTGTGGATGGCACGCAGTGGAAAAAAAAGCATGAAAAAGCTGCCGCATTTCCACTTCTTTTTCCCCCAATACTTTGAATCATATATTATGAAATGCTACCAAGAAAAAACATTATTGACAAAAACAGTAGCAAAAGCCAAAGCAGAACTGAAAGGCAATGAACAAGCACTTTTGGCTCCAGTGACTCAGAATGGCTACAACGCCTTCTTAAAGCTTTGCTCCTTATAAACCACAACATGCACCCCTCCCTCCCAGGGAACCATTTAAAGTAAGAGCAGCATCTCATAACAAATAACAGATCTTCTGTTTTGTCCATGCAAACACTTTAATAAACTGATGTTTGCTCACCTGTGATCAATGCAGGAATGAACTCTGTCATCATGCAGTGAAACAATGATTTTACATTGATTTATATTAGAACTTTAACAATAAATAAATAAATATTACTTCATTGTAAAGGAGGAGTCAAAACTATGCATTAGAAAAACCCTCCCCCTCGCTTTTCTCATGTCATCCCATCCAGTCATTCAAAGCAGAATGTGCCAGGGAAAAAAAATTAAAAGTCATTCCTCCCACCCTTCATGCTGACACTGGAATTTCAGGCCCTAGCTTCTTCTACTTAAAATGTCTCAGAAAAGAAGTGGTCTTGGTGAAATTCATCTCCAAGAGCTAAACTGGGCTTCTACTAGTCCAAGACTTAAAACTGAGATTTAACAATACACAAGTTTTGTGACGATAGCACCAAACATCATTGCATTATATATTAGTTCATCTTCTACGGTAATTATAAAGATAAAAGGTCTTTAGCTCATCTATGGGCTACAAGTTCTGATACAGGGAGGTTTTCCCTCACAATACCTTTGCACCACTTCTCTGAGTTTCTCCTGAACAAAGATTATTGGTTGTTTCTTAGTACAGAGCCAAATATCAAATAGATACCACATTCCTCAGAATCTAATGTGATCCTGAGGTGTGTTTTTTTTTTTCTTTCTCCATTCTGAATTCATCAAGAACTCAATCTTTGATCTCCAGAACAGGGAAATACTTTCTGTACAGCAAAAATGCTGCTCTGCCTATGAGGCTGCCTTCTCAAAAAAAAATAAATCCAACAGATAGAACAACAACTCTCCTCTCACCCCACATACACACATCTCACAGTCAAACTACAATCACTGATCTGTATTTCTCTATGCCCTCTGACTGCTGTATCTGACAGGTCAAAGTTTTTAAGATTTGAAAGGAAAATTCCATGTTTACAGAGACAAATCCGTCATGAAAGCATTAATTACCTTTCATGAAGCACTGAATGCCACAAAACCTGCTTGGTGAAGCTTGGGAGATGGGCTCTTCAAGCTCACTGATTGGTGAGCTGACTGCATAGTGATTTAAAACACACTCCTAATTCAAATGATTTTTAATGGTTTCAGTCAGTCTGGCTAGGTCATTAAATTTAACAACTGTGCAGTAGATGCTAAATAGATTTAAACGCAATAATACTTATCAACTATTGAAAAATTTAATGATAATCTAAGATAATAAAATATTTAAGCATTCGAGTAGATCAGATGTTGACAATCAAGTTCTAATTTTAATTACACGTACATCATATTAAATCTTGATGTAAAATAAAATGGCTTTAGAACATAACACTATTTATACTCTATAACTCTTGTGAAAAAGAGGCACAGTGGAATCAACTTCCTGCATTATTAAATAATCTGCTCTGTAAATAAAATGAAGGCCAAATTTTGAAGGCAAGGTGCGGGCAACGAAACTGCAATAACCCTTGTTTGCATATGCAGGCAGGATAACTACCTGCTTAGCCATCTGTCTGCAGAAATACCAGTTTTTTATTCTTTGACTCAGAAAACACAGTTTTGAAATTGTACCCTAAAAGTTCATAGAACACAATAAGAAGTAAGATTTATTTTTATAGCCCTCTTACTGTATAGTAGTAAACAATAACAACATTTCTTGGAAATATAAAGATGCAACTCTTCTAGCTTGCCCATTTGCTTTACATCTTTTCCATCTATTCAGACTGCATAGAGGAGGGAAAAAGAATGTGCTTATTAAGAATTTGTATGAGAACAGATTGACCCAAATGTCTGTTACCAAAATAGATTATATTAGCTAGAATGGAATGCATTGCTCCAATGCAATCAGCGACAGACTTATGAAAATGTCAACTCTTATATATACACATTCTGATGCCGGGTAAGTCAAATTCAAGCCTGTAAAATAAATACATTAGAAATACTGTGCTTTGTACTATGAACACAGAATGTAACTCTCACAAAATAATATTCATTGCAGTCAGTTTCTTTCAGTGCTGAACCTCATCACTCTTTGTAGACAACCAAAATGAACAAACCAGTTTCAAACAGTCCTCTCAGGTCTTTAATCATTAAGATTAGGCAGATAGACAGTAGGTATGATCAATAGTGGCCTCTGATAGACCAGTACATAGCTCCCTATATCTGATCAAATCACCACTAAGCAAAAGAGTAAAGCAGTTCATCTGTCTAAATTTAGAAAAACATACAGTCATTTTTTAGACTGCAGAGGATGGGGCAAGTCTTGGCCCTGAAAACCAGTGCCAGACTGGCATTCATTAGAAGGACTCTATGATCCCAGAGGTCTTTTCCAATTCCATGACTTCTAGAATATCAGAAGGAAGCCTTGGACACCAAAATATGCCAAAGCATTTAAGTCTATGAAGCCATTAAACCTGAAGCATATTATAGTCTGCTCTAACAAAGACTGTTAAACTTGCTCTTTTCCATTTTCATATCTTTCTTAACCATTTGTCATATAGATTTATTTTAAAGGCATCTCTGTAAGGCTACTATTTTAGTCTCTGTAAGTTTCTTTTACTCTTATCCTCAGTATTCCTATAATTACCCAACATAAGAGCATAAAAATTGTAAGATCGGGATTAAATTAAAAAGTTATTGTAGAGCAGCATCTTAAAAATAAAAAGAACTCTAGAATGTTCCATAGTGCCATAGAATCATGTGATAAACATACCAGTTAATTTTCATTCAATTCATGTTAGAAAAAATAAAGTAGAAGGAAGAAGCCAAACAAAAATAATAGCATCAGAAAAATTCTGTTAAACATCTGACGATATCTAAACATCTGATTAAAGTATCTAAATAACTCTTTCCATATTAAATCCATCTCCAAATCTTCAGCATTGCTGGACCACACCTAGTTGCACACATCCTCTTTGTTTTGCCTAGTTATCATAGCAGCTTCAATATGTTGGAAAGCAACTGGTCACCTGGAAACACAATCTGATGTAATTCAACCTCCACTGAATTCTCTCAAATTGAAGACTAGAATGTTTTTAAAGTACTGAGTATATACCTTCCACAGTACTAAATGAGCTCACCATCTAGTTTCATGAAAGCATTTTGTTTCGAAAATAGTGAATTATCCAATTACATTCATTTCAGTCCTGTATCGTTACTTTCTTGTGATCATGTTATATTGAACACGTTATACCAACCAAGGGACAAGCTTTGGGATGGTAGATTTATCACAGAACAAATCATAGAGTGGCCTAGGTTGAAAAGAACTTCAGAGATCATCTAATTTCAACGCCCCTGCCATGGACATGGTTGCCATTCACAAGACCAGGCTGCCCAGAGCCACATCCAGCCTGGCCTTGAATGTCTCCAGAGATCGGGCATCCATAGCCCCCTTGGGCAACCTGTTCCAGTGTCACCACCCTCTGTGTGGAAATACTTCCTCCAAATATTTAACCTAAACCTCCTCTCTCAGTTTGAAAGCATTCTGCCCTCATCACTATCAATCCATGTAAACAGTTGTTCCCCCTCCAAAGGGAAGATTAAGGTTAATTAGGTTGATTGTTGATTATAGGCTGTATATAAGGAAAAAGTCTTCCACAGTGAGAGTAGTGAGGCAGTGGAACAGGTTGCCTAGAAATGTGGTTGATACCTCATCCCCAGAGGCTTTCAAAGCGAGGCTGGGTCAAGCACTGGGCAACTTGATCTAGCTGTGCACGTCCCTGTGCATCGCAGGGGAGTTGGACTAGATGATCTGTAATGGTCCCTTCCAGCTCTAAGGATACTATCATTCTTTATCAAACATATCCAGGAAGAAAGGAAGAGATCATTAAAGAGTTTAAGATTGTAGGCAGTCCAGACTGCAGTAACCTGACCAGGCCCTAGCTGAGTTTGTGGTCTTGAGGAATACAAGCCTGGAAAAGAGTAGAGTCAGGACTCTGAACTTTGGGACACTGAACTTATGGCTGTTGATGGAACTGTTGGATGGGATCCTCTGGGAAACTGTCCTTAAGGACATAGGAAAGAAACAGAGCTGACAGCATAAGCACTCTGCACCCCCCAGCAGAAGAGTCAGGAAATGAGCAGGGCTGAGCAAGAACCTGCTGGTCAAACTGAAGGAAAGAAAGACAGCAGAAAAAAACTGGAACTCAGTATAGTGAATTTATTTATTCTGGAGGACAAATTTAATTCTATAAAACAAATTTCTAAAATGCATGAACTTTGGGCAATCTAATTATAAAATCTGTTTTCCCTTCCAAGGTTTTTCTTATTCTTGCATGGATAAAGAGAGAGAAGCAGTTTCTAACGCTCTCTGAAACTGCAGAAGTAGAATACATCATTAAACATTGACAGTTAGGTTCTGGACCTACACAGCCCTATGAAAAGTCAAGCTATTTACATTCATCCTTCTCAATCATACTTCTGGTAGCAAAGGGTGGAATTTCTGTATCCAGATCAGTGACTGGTCAACATTTAGAAGAAAAAACAAAACAAACAGAAATCACCATAGATTATATATACATAAGAAAATACTTGAAGCTTTTTTTACACTGCCTGAAGTGAGTCCACTAGAAGATAGTGCTAGGAATTGGTAATTTTTATGTATTTATTTTAGAGTTTATATAAAGCTAATTTGATTAACTTCTATAGTCATAAGTGAATCACTACGGTCCAACTTCCACACAATCAAGAGAAAATATCTGCTGTAAAAGAGTGAATAATGAAAATATTTCAAATAAAGGACCTTAAGATAATCCATTATGCACCACGTTAGCAGAGAAATCTCCACATTTTCACATTTATGACTGTACACTAACGTAGAAATAGTCTTGTTAATTACTCCAAATAAGATTATGTATAATATTTAAATTTCCATTTCATTAAGCCATAACTTAAACCCCCTAAGTTCATCAAAGCTGTTTGTCTGAGAACAAAAAAGAAAGATTTATTCTTGCTTGAAATAAAAGGAAACTGGATTTTTGTTTTGTTATTTACTTCCATAATAAGAGTTGGTCCATTCTTTCAAAAAGGAATCACTTCAATGAGTTTCAAATCAGGCCATAAACTACTGAACTTTCTAACAGCCCAATTTCCTGGAAAATTTTCTGTAATAATGTGCTAGCAAGTTTGCAAATGAATTCTTCTACTATGCTCTGTTGGAGGCTAGAACACTGGAAAAAGGACATATTCTGTGTGTCAAACAATGCTTTCCTCAGTAATTATTTATGTAATTTAATTATTTCATTGAGGCTAAATTATTAGTGTGGAAGTACATGACAGTTTAAAAAGAAAAGACCAAAGTCTTCCACTACCCACCTGGATTTCTTCTCCCTCTCCACCTTCCCGTCCCTCCCCCCTTTTTGTGATTAAACCCCACATATAACAGCATATGCTAAGAATTCATCTTACTTCTCTCTGAATTAACTCAGAAACAAGAAAGGTGAGAATTAGATAATATACCAAATCCTACTTAATTTCTTACTAAGTCAAATGATAGACTCTTACTTGGATTTGCTAGTTAACTCTTCGAAATAGGAAAGCTCAAAACCTCAAGTATACTGTTGTCCTATTAACCATTTTTTGCTTCTAAATCCTTCACATTTCACTGAAGAATTAATAATAATAATAATAACAAAAACATTACCTAAACCATATTTTATGACAAAACAGAAACAATTATACCTTGCTAGAAATAAAACCCTAAGCCTGATATCCTGAAGTTGCATACAAGCATGTTCACCTGTACTGGAGATAAACATATCAGTATGCTGAAAGAAACTGTCCTTTATAGGGACAGCATCACACGTTGTCCAGATGTAACTGTAGACAACTATTTAAAATAAACCTGAAAATTGTCGTAGTTTTCCTTTAGTCCCCCTGCAACTTTTATTTAGTAGCTACAACAGGTTTATGTACTATTAGATCAATTCCAGAACATCTTGTGTCATTGGCATTCAGGAACTGGAAAGAGAAGAGGAAAACAGAAACCCGCACAACTCTTTTGTTAGAGTTTCAGTGAAAAACAAAACTTCCGGTAAGGACTCCACAAATTTCAAGTTCAATCATCATACCTTTCTAGTGCAAATCACCTAATGATTTTATTAAATATCATTTAAGTTCTACATTTAACACTTCATTAAGTTAAATGACTTATTTGTGCTGTGATCTGGAAAAGAATAAAGATCTGTTTTTATTGGGAAAGTTGAAGAGGGTAGTAAGACTTAGGAAAAGTGGAAAGATCAAAAAAAGCCTATTTTCATCAGATTAAACTTTTTCACTCACAAGGTAATCACAAAATGGAGACTACTCAACACATGATCTTACTTGATTTTTAGGAATTATGTCCGATTTCAGGTTTAGATGGAGAGGGTTTTACAGAGATGGAGAAAATCGCCTACACCTGTAGCATACCTCGAAGAACTCATCAAAGTGGAGCTTATAAAGTGTAATATAAATGTATTGTAAGTCTTCCACATGGAGATACCTATCTTCTAAAAGTAAACATATTTTCAGTGTGTATAACTCAGTTATTTGTACGGATTCTTTTTTTGACTGACCAAGTCAGCAATTGAAGTAACATAACATGCACAAATGACACTCCACATAAAGATCTATGAAAAGTACCTCAGAGAATACAAGTTTTGCATAAGCATTAACCTCTCGTACAATGCTGCTCAGATTAAAAAAGGTATAAATTTTCTACAAGATTTATGCTATTACATAATAACTGGACTTTAAAACAGTTCATGCTTCCCATTAGAGAAGAGACAAGCCATCCCTCATTAATGAATTAATGAACAAAACACAGCCATCAAAAATCTTGTTCTTGAATCATATTTCTCATCTGAAATATGTTTTATTCATCTGTTGAATATCCATTATTACGATAACATACCAAGAAGAGTTGCTTTTTAAGTCTGATTGGTCATTTTTAATCTTTTCTTCTATTTTTACTTGAGTGAGAATTTGAAAAATTATCTGCAACATACATACAGGAAGCAATCGTGTTGCTCCCAAAGAAAAGTCTTATTTCAAGGCTCCTGCTTAATCAGTAGATAAATAGCTCTCTAAATTTAAAAGCATGGATATTATTTCCTTTAGGAAATAAATTTCATCCTTAGGACAGTAAAATCTATGAACTTCACAACAGTTTAATACAAAGTCATAAGTTTTAATCTGTCTAGGGCCAAATGAGCTGAGTTGTAATATTTGGTATAAAGACTTGAAATACAGTAAAATATAACAGCATATTGGCCTAAATTCTAAAGTCATTGCACATGCAATTTTTTTTCAGACTTTAAACCAGTGCTATATTGCTGAAGACATCAAGAAACAAACACACATTAAGACAATCTGCATTTAAGTTGATTATATAACATCTATCTTACTTCATTGTGAAAATAAACAGAAAAACGCAGAAGACAAACAGACCAGCGTAAACTTCTTCAGATCTTTGTATCTTTGATACTGAGTTTGGATCAAAATTAGCAAGTTCATATATAACTAAAACACATCACTTCAATATCATCATAGTTAATAACCTGATCATCATCTTCAAGTAAGCAGTAACTTCCACATTGTATTCCAATAAAATAAGGATCAGGCCTCCTAACAAGCACAAGTTAGTCACATAACCATGTCTATATAAAAAAAAAAATAGCTGGAAGTATCTAACAAGAGTTAAACCAGACAGCTGGTTAGATCCATATATTGTTGAATGAACATCTATATACACAGTTTTTACTCAGACAAAAATTTAAGTAAAATATGACACATAGTAAAGGGTGAACATAAAAGGCATCATTTCTTAATGGTATTTTACACTCAGACAAATTGAGCTTTTGGTGCATTAGAAAAAAAAAAAAAAAAGCAACAGCTACCTTGCTGGGAATTTCCAGTGCCTCTGAAATACATCTTCAACAATAAATGCTCCAGATAGTCTCAATTCACAGTGAGACAAAGATGTCAAACCCTACTTTCTTTAGTTATATACAGGCATTTGAGACATTATGGATGAAGAAATAGAAAACTTTACCAGAATTCCCACAGATATGGACATGTAAGATGGCCATAAAAGGTAAAGTAACTCTGATAAAGTATAATGGAACATAATAAACATTTTATTAAATCAGTATTAAAACAATCATGCCCTTGCCATTAAAAAAGGTACTAGTTACTTTATTCCTAGTAATAAGCTGTGTTAAAATGTACAGACTGCTACTGCAAACAACACTATTTTTTTGTAAATGCTTCAATAAGTGCATATTAGTCTAACATGTTTCGTTAGTGTTATGAGCCAAAACCACATTAAGAAAAGTGATGCACTAATATGCAAATTCTTTTGTAAATATTTCCACCGGTTTTGTCTAAAACCTTGCACCTATGAATTATGTGATAGAGAAAGATGAAGATTAGCAACAATATTTTTCTAGAAAAAATTCCAATTATCATGCATATTATCTTAATTGATGATTGCAGTCATTTCATGTAATGCATAGCATAAGATCTGGCTGAGTTCTGAAATAACCTTAAAGTCCAGGTAACAGCACATGACACTGCAGGCAATTGTGTAATATAGCCTCCTCCCAGTAGATGGAGATAGGAAAACAAATGAAACTGATGTATGGCAATCAACTTCTGTTCAACTTCCATTGAGCTTACACTGTTTTGTTAGATACCTGAATTTGTCAAAACCAACATGATAGCTAGTGTTCTCTTTTAGTCATGCTGTTTCTAAGAATACATTCTATTCTCTCTTTCAGATATGCAGCGTGCATCCAATATGAATACTTTTGCATCTGAAATGCGAAGGGGCAAGTGCAGGCTAAAGCAGGCTCATTGTAACCCAATTGACATTCCTTTCCCCTTCCCATTTTCTTCCACAATTCCATGATGTCTATTACACTATATGACAAATATTATTTCCTGTTTTTCACAAGCATTGATGAAAGCTAATTACATATTTCTTGTTGGCATTTCAGCAAATTAGTGGAGACTCTTACCAGCAGTACCTAAGTGATAGATTGAAGAGTACAGAGAGGAAGACAAAAAGCTTCAAACACAGTAAGAGTTTCAATGACAACATATCTGATGTTTGGTTCAGAACAGGAAGACTGAACCCCAATCACACCTTTCCTCCTACTTCTAGATAGATCTTGTTATATGTTTTGAAGATTTAGATAGTTTATTTACTTACTGAATAAAAATTATTAGTGCTCTAGTATAAAACAAGAAGAGAATGAGCAACTGACAAGCTGCAAGAAGGGAAACTCCAGATAAATAAATAAGAATAAAATTTCACAGAATTGTAGGGGTTGGAAGGGACCTCCAGAGATCATTGAGTCCAACCCCCCTGCCAAAGCAGGTTCCCTACAGCAGGTGAGTACCACAGGTGAGTTCACAGGAGTACCAGTCGAATTTTGGAGTCAACTACCATAAAAACCTATGCAAACATAAATACTGGCAATGTTCAAAAACTGCAGTAGATTTGATCCCAAGACGAACGACTTGTCCATAAATTAGGGTGTACCCTTTGAGCAGGGAGCTGGAGAACATAACCACCAGAGGTCCCTTCCAAACTAAACTACATAAATTGCTCCAGAAGTAGGCCACCTATTTATTTCTATTCCCAACTACAAAATACCATTTTTCAACAGTCACCACCATTAGCTATGCATTTTTTGCCAGCTATGAACAAGAACTTGCATGCTGCACTCATAAAGATCTGCATCAGCAGAGGTGACCCACCATCACCATTGACACAGCTGAAATGCACCACCTACCAACTCACTGTGCTCACATCCACTGTTTTATCTCCATGAAGACCCTGCAAATGTCAGTGAATGCCCACTGCCATTTTTTCCGGGTGGAGAAATTCAATTCCACACCTTTTCTTCATAAACACTTCCATGTCAGACATCAATTTGTCAGACTATCCCTCAGCTGCCATCTGTCACACAGCAACAAAATGTAATGCAATATTAGTGGCAAGGTTTAACCTCTACTACCATCCCACCAACATCCATCTCTGATGTTGTGGGCTAACATAATATAACAGGAGGCATTACTTTTGGAGCAGCTACACTTCCTTTTCTGAAGATATTAGCAAAAAAGAAAGAGTAAGGCAACATTTTATTTCCTGAGCTTTTAGAACGGAATAGTAAATAACTACAACAGAGAGGATCAAGGTCTGAAGATATTTCCCTACTGAACAAATGTTAATAAAACTAAAATTTTTGTCTATTGATGAAATGTTGCTTGTCAGACCATGATATAACTAGAACTATTTGCTGATTGCTGAAACTGACAGACATTCAACAGCACTCCCACACAGAAAGCATTTCTGACTGAAACTTAGCTGTTAAATCTGCTGTTGATTTTAAAAATATACTGAGGAAAGCTGCCAATTCCCATGAGACATTTGATTAGTAATTTTAAAAGCTTCAGTAGACAAATGTTAACCCATCAATAAAGGCTGACATACAGTAGCAACACAGGTCCAATTGTACTAGCTACTGTAGAAGGCAATATAATCAACAGACCTATGCAAGCTAAATAATCTAAATCAGTGAGGAATACAAATAAGCAAAGAGAAAGGGAAAGAGGAAGGCAGTAGCATCATTACTGCTGATTAGGAGGCAAATTTCTCTGCAGTGAATTTAAACATTTAAATTTATGAAGATGGACAGCAAAATTCAGAAATGCTGATATTCTCCACAAAACTTGTGCTTTATTGCAACCTTTCAACAAGGTTTTTGACTCATCTGCAGCAAATGGGAGCCCACATAATAAGACCTGGCAAGTGGTCGCTCTCTCTCAAGATACTCTTGAAAAAGCAGAAGTCCAAATCCTTAGACCATACTCCTCTATTTAGCAGTCAGTGGGGGTGCAAAAAACTAGGATAGAGAAACTTCAGAACCCTTCAGACAAACCTCAGAAAGTCTGAGGTTCTTCACAGCTGAGGCAAAACTTAGCAGCTCCCTCAAACTCATTCTGAGGAACAGATTTCAATTAAAAATGTTGCTGAAGTCAGATTTTTTTTAATCTGGCTAGTATCACCATTTGTCTTTAATCGCAACTGTTGACTCAAAGTCACACAGAGAAACAAATTTTAGTAAGATCAGCTCCATCATGAGATAATTCAATCTTTTCAATACGTATTGCCTTCTCGTGAGGCAAGAATTATGCACACTAGTTCTCTCACTGGAAATCCAGTATACCTGCATTTATGGAAGCTTACACATGTGCTCAAGATCACAGGCAAATATGTTACAATTAGGTAAGCACACACAAATAAGACCACAACTAGTATTTTCCAGTGCCAGGGTATTTAAGCTAGAATAAAGGTAGCTGAGTCTTCAAAAATCTAAAATGAATCTATAGAAGGAAACCGCACTTGGACGGCTTATAAAAGTGAACAGAACTTTGGATGTGATGCAAGACAACAGAAAGTCATCAGTTAGGTAATTTATAATTACTGTTGTAGCCTTTCTAGGATGTTATTTTTAAAACAAGGGTTACCTGGTAAAAATCTTCCATTTGGTTTTGGGTAACAATCAAAAGCAGCTAACACAATAATAGCACTTTATAAGCATACTGAAACTTATTGGGCAGAAGTTGTTTTATGCAACAATTTCCATGCACTGGTCAGTTTTATCCATTTATCTAGAGATATTTTGAAGGGAGTTGATAGCTTTCCCCCCCCCAATACTTACAAAGTTAAATTCAGTTTGGAAACACAAGCCTATTATGAATTAACACGCTAATTAAAATGTCAATAGCAGCATCTGTATTTTATTGTCTACAAATGTAACATTTGCATAGGTCTACCATGGTATTGAAGGGAATAGAAATTGTGTTTAAGATTCCATTAAAAAAAACATCATTTGCACTAGAAAGAAAGAAATCTGACATTTAAAGAGAAATAATATGCTTAGAAAATGTAAATATTGAGCAAGAGTTTTTAAAATGCTATAAATGCTTTTCTGAAAAACAGGAAAAGGCAGCTATGAAAATTCAGGAAAACAAATTAAAAGGATAAATCACAGTTCAGAAAATAAATAGTATATTCACAGAAGCCTGCAAGTAGAAAGGAGGACACTGATCCAGAAATAATTATACCGGGAAATAGGATAAAGAGAAAAAATAGCCGACTTTAAACTGTTACTTTTCCTCCAGTTGTCCTAAGACAATGTTTTGTCCACAGTTTAAACTATTTAATCTATTATATCTTAAATGCATTTAATGCATGTATGAAAAGATGACAGCTGATTAAGATTATGCACTTCTATGGATTCATAGAAATATTCATATATACATACATATTCTTATGTATACATTTATGCACATACAAGAACTAATAAATAAAACTTAAACACTCATATTAGTGAAATGGAAGGAGGCAAATAAACTCAGAACAGTTAAGCACCATCCCAAGAAATCACAGGTTTGACAGTAAGTCTTCTAGTAATTCTATTAAGCTATGGCTTAATTTGTTTGGAAAATACAAATGCCTTTTTTATATTTAAAAAGTTATGTGGGGAAAGGGGAATAGTTATCAGTAATGATATCTAAAAAAACACTAAATATGACAAGGATATTTTCTGAAACAGCTTTTCCAATACTGATTGAACAAATAGATATCCATAGAGTCCTTGACATACAGTTTATGCTACAAAGTACATCTTCTGCAGATTAATACCTTGCAGCCCATGGATAAAAGCATATCTTCTTGTTGTTTAATGCAGATAGACCCATTATATTTGTTTTGCTACATGTGACAAAGTAACTGCTGACTTAATATGTACAAGGTTCAAAGTAGCAACTGAGCTCTTTTATCACAGCGTACCTGAGATCTATAGTCTCCCTTCACAGAAGATTTCCACAGCCCTCTCCTCATGTTGCTTATAAAAACAAAGGTCTATTGTAATTCTTCCCTGCATAAATCTGTACACAGAAACTAGTGTTCAGGATCAGACGTGGTGATTATATAAGGAGATAGATTTCCCCATGAATAGGAATGGAGTATTTCCTTGATCATCATCTTAACGTGAACTACCAGAAATTCATTCAGTCCAGCTGTTGACTTCATGTTCATATCTTTCCATTCCAGGACAAAATGGAAAAATTCTTTCATTAAGATAGATACATTAGCAATTTGGGAAGCATCTGATCATTTTATCTATTCTAAAAATAATCTGTAGTGTACTTCACTGCTACAGCATATATCATACTGACACATCTGGAAAGCACTTGAAACAAACTATCCCTCCCCCCCAAGTTCAGCCCCGCCAGATCCCCATTCTTGTATTTGTTATCATTATCTGGATAGTGTTCTAATAACTGGTGACAAATTAATGATTCCAAGATGCTCATTGGAGAAACATCAATTTCTCCAATGCAAAAGCATGAGTAAATAGCATGTATACTACTGCAAACCTTTGAAGAACGAAAACAACTGCAATAAATAACTAACATGTCTGAATGCTTTTTTTTAAAATATGGATAGATTAGTCAAAATGCTTAAGAATTGAGACTGTTAAAAAGCAAAGGATTAAAATATCAATAAATAATATAGCTTTTGTGCGAAATGCATCATAAATTATTTTACACTAAATATGTGGCAAATTCTAGAATGGCATGGTCTGTAAGAGACCTTAAAGATTATCTGGTCCCAGCTCCCCTGCCATGTGGGCTTGTTGCTACCCACCAACTGAAGCTGCCCAGAGTTCCATCCAACCTGGCCTTGAACGCCTTCAGGGATGAGGCACCTACAGCTTCTCTGGCCAGCCTGCACCAACACCTCACTGCCCTTTGAGTAAAAAAAATTTCTTCCTAACATCTAGTTTAATTCTCTCCTCTTTTAGTTTAAAACCATTCCCCCTCATCCTATCATGGTCAGACCTTGTAAAAAGTTGGTCATGTTGCTTACAACTTCATTTAAGCACTGAAAGCTGTAACGAGGTCTCCTTGGAGCCTTCAGCCTCAGGATGAACAACTCCAGATCCCTCAAACTTTCTTCGCAGAAGAGGTGCTCCAGCCCTCTGATCATATTTGCCGCCCTTCTCTGGGCAGAGTAGAGAGAAATAATCACAAATACATAAGCAAACTTAAATGTGTCTTATTCAGGATTTCATTGGAAGGGAGTACTTTTATATTTATTGTAAACAATTTACGTATTTCTGATGTGAGTTTCTTTATCCCATCTCAATTTTTCTTTTTTTTAATTACTTCTATATTTTAAAATATATTTACAATTAAAGAACTCTTACTTTTTTATGCTAGTAAATACAAATTTGTATCCTAAAACTGCCTTATATTAAGCTTCATTTGTCAATATTTCACCCATCAAATAGGAGTCAATTGACTGAAATAATTACCTCCTACTTACAGCAAGGCATTTCAGGGAAACCATAATGGAAGTATACAGCAAGGTAACTAAGTTTTGTGTTTCCTGAGAGGCCTAACAACATTTTTAGAAAACCAATAAATGTGGTACTTTAGATATATGTATATAAAATATTAACTCATAGTTAATTGTTCATATTGCAAAAATCCAGATGCTTTTATTCATTTTCTTAATTTATTTGATAATCTGAAATCTGTCCAAACAGGTAAGCAAAACTATTAAGTAAAAAATACCTTAGAAGGTTATTTACAAAGACTAAGTTTTAGGATGTTAATCCTTCACAGTACTGTAACTCTGGTGATGCTTCAGTACAAGTGATAGAAGCCCAGCAAGTACATTTCAGTACTATTCTAGTTAACGTGCCCTTTAGCTAAATACAAAAATTAAGACGGAGAAATGCTGCTAGTTCCACAACTAAAGTTTGTGAGAACTATTTCATGTCACGTTCTTAATATGCCAGGGAATTTGAGAAGAAAACCACTTTATTATTCTTTTTACTAATATAGAGCATTAAATCTGCATCTTAATGCTCTCTACAATGCAACTATATAATCTTTTCTAATAACTTTAAGCAACTGTTGAGAATGAGACTAATTATGGAACACTTAACTGGCTTATCTCGATCTCAGCAGTCAAGAAGAGGGCATGTGTGGGACAATCAGTGGATCAGGTTCAGCCCGCATGGGTTCATGAAAGGCAGATTCTGCTTGACCAATCTGATCTCCTTCCACAACCAGGTGACCTGCCTTGTCGATGAGGGGAAAGACTGTGGATATAATCTACCTAAACTTTAGTAAAGCTTTCCAATCTGTCTCTCTCAGTATTCTCCTAGAGAAGCTGGCAGCCCAAGGCTTTAACACTTGTAGTCTTTTGTGTGTAAAAAACTGGGTGGATTGCAAGGTCAAGAGAGTACATAATTACATGTACAAAAATACAAGCAAAATACTTTGGAACTCGTGCATTTGAAGTATATATTTCAGTTACATAACTGTTTCTGAGAAAATATATAAAATAGAGATAAATATAAGTGAATTAATTTTACTAACGTACTTAATTGAGTACCTACAAGAAAGTGACATAAATCTCAGATCACAATGAGTGTTAGAGGACGTTAGAGGTTCTTGATATGTTTCTCAGCTACTCCAGAGTGAAATATTAATGTATTTAGTATAACAAAATATATATGTGAGACATCCCAGCTTTAACATGAATTCATCTTATTCAGAGCTACTGCAGTAAGTTAACATTTTACATTAACATATTAGATGACACATACACCAAAGGTTGGCAATAAACTGTGAGATTCTCTAGACATGTAAGAGGCCATCCAGCAACACAGTGATTTGACTAAGCAAAAGGTAAACCACTAACTCCCACTCTCTCTTGTTATATTTCAGTCTTGCATAAAAACATACACACTGACATAACTCAAAAATAAAATAAAATAAAATAAAATCTCATTAATTTACCTCTTTTCAGATCTAAAATGATTTTCATTCACACCTTTGGAAGAAAAATCACAATAGCAATATACATATATGAAGGCTATATTCATAATAAGATCACATATCAAAATGATCGGGAAAAAAAAAACACAAGTTTAATCCTATGTTTCCAAAGTAAAATTAATTCTGTTTTGTAAAAGATGGTAAAGACCTATTAAGTACACCTCTGAGAAGTGGTTTAGTTTTTTTTTTTTTTCTTTAAGTTTATTCCTAAATATGTTTTCACAAGGAAATGTGCTCAAGGACAGATTCAAGCAGCATATTAAAGAGTTACACAATGTATTCAATCACTTGTTTAAGTTCTGTATCTTTCACAGTCTTTTTCCAGACAGGCTTACATTCCTATCAGACAATAATACTGAATGTGACTTTGATCTACCCGTAAATATGCACAGATAATAATCTATGTAACCAAATAGAATCCTACGTAACTACTACCACACAAATAACAAAAGGCAAATGTAGATTTTCTAGGCTTCTTCCACTGTGAATTTGGTTTTAGAATTCTCCAGATACACAATAAAAAAGAACTGACCTCCAAAAAAGCAGAAATCTTGATACTTAAGAATCCAAGTTCATTGGTTGCTCAAACCTGAAGAAGATGCCTAGCTACAGACTACTTCACTCTTACAGGGTATTTTCTATTGACCATAAAGAAAAGATTCACCTTCATCTTCACTATTATATAATCACAGCATTACTATTAGCTAACACTGTTGAATTTGCTAAACTTCATCTAATTCAGGTGTGGTGAATTTGTGTTGTCAGAGCATCCAACCCCAGGTGCTGTTGCAGGAGAGTGGTCTCCTTCTCACCTTACCTTTTGCACCTGTGCTGGAAATGTATCCAAACAAATCTGTTTAATTTGCTGCTCCATAAATCTGCCATAGGCAAGCTTCCTTCTTTTACTGAAGTGTACAGGCTAAGCTACGAACAATGGCTTAAGAAATAACCCAAGATTTGGAACAATATGTGATGGCTTCTGTTCATTTGGACCTTTGATTTTCTTGGATAAAAAGCAAATTCAGGTTCAACCTTCTTTGAGCACAAGCTCAAATATTTAAGCACTTAATATATGAAAATAAAAATGGATCTGTGTGTATATTTGCAGGTGCATAAGAAACTTGTACATCACTATTAGAAAACAGGTTTTTTTGCAGTGGCTGAGCTCTGTACAGCACAAGCAGGACTGGAACAGGGGTATGTCCAGCTCTGAGAGCTGCCCTGTGCTGTGCCAACCCCCCACACTGTGAGGCAGCAGCATAGCAAGCTGTGAGCAGATGACTCACCTACCATCACTGCTGCCAGCAGCAGGGTGAGGCGGGTCCCATAGGTAGCAATATGCGAGACACATTCTCCCCAGTGATTTTGTAAGACAGAAGAAATATGCTGAAAGGAGAAACAGAGTACAGTTAGCCCTGTCCTGTGACAGAAAGATGACTAACAATGAATATCAACCTGGCATGTGTCTCATTTACTCAGAATTGTGAAAGGATAAAAATATTTTTACCTATACCTCTGCTGATTGTCATCTACAAAATGAGATTCTTCACTGGGAAATAAATAGACCTAGTTACAAACAACCAACCTTGAAATCTGCTTTTTTCACAAAGTAAGGGCCCTTTTTAAAATAAGATTTTCCTGTGTCACTTTAATTAATTGAGCAACTATAGCTACGTCATAAAGGCTTATTTCTTATCTACTATGTAGATGCTGTAGAGAAAAAAACAGGGGAAGCACGTTTCTGTCAGGGATGAACAATTAGCATCCATCAGATTAACTACAAATACTAGAAGCTTAGCTGCAGTCTTTCAGCTTTTGGGCAAATTCTGTCATATTTAAACACACCAACTGCCAGAGAAACTTCAGCTAGAATAGTTACTATCTAATATACTTCAGAACTCCCCACTTCCAAGGTACAAGCAAACAAACAAATTTCTCAAGAAGTTTCCTCCTGTCTCAAAACTCATCTAATTTCCAGGAGTAGCATGCCCAAATGAATCAGAAATATTATCTTTCCTCACAGTGTTAATGACATCCTACTAGCTGATAAAATCAGCAGCTGGGAAGTGTAATCCTGCCACCACCATTTGCAATTCACATCCTTCAAGCTGCTGTCCGGTTCATGCCACTTTCTCAGCAGATTTCTGAACTGTTTGCTTATATGCCCAAAGCATACTCAGCTGGCAAGCCCTTCATAATATAAATATTTTCCTTATTGTCAGGAGAGCTTTGTCTCCCCCAAAAAACCTCCTTTTATCTCCATGATCACCATTCCTTCATGGAATTTGTTCAGAACACTTTAAAAAAAATGATTTCCTAAGAATGTTCTCAGCCATGTTTACTCTCAAACTGGCCTGATAACCACAGTCTCATTAAAATTTGCTGGTGGTTTGATCTTCTTCAATAAAAGAAGTTGTGCTTTCCACAGTATGAGCATTTCTTCTCATAATTAGAAATCAAATTGAAAAGTACACAACTTTTTGGTCCAAAGTATTTCAAGCTGAGAGTGGGAATACATTTGTTTCACTCTTGAAAATTTGAAAGCCACAGAAAAGAAAACATTAACTGAAAGTTCAAGGAAAAAATATAGATAAAATAGACAAAAATCTATTCAAAACCTATTCATCTCATTACACCATCTAGCTCTGCAACAGATAGCAGAGTCCCTTCTACTGCCTTTCCTGTGCAAGGACTCTTTAGGATTTAGAAGATAGGCTGCTGTATTTTGAATTGCTTTGAGATCTTTTTTTGCTAGTCTCTGACTCTGCAAACTCCTAGTGAAGATTATTATGTCACTTTCCTGTACTAAAATCCCAGGCTGAAATTACATGACTCATTCAAACACTGCAATCCACCTGCCCAAGCTACCTGCCTTGCTGTCAGGGATGCTGCCGTGCAAGGATTGCTGGACTGGAATCAGCTGAGAGCTTACACTGGGCACCTACAGCAATCCAGAAAGTGTTCAAGCTGACGCCCATATTCACTTTCCCTCAGCTTCCTCAATACACATATTTTCTCTCATTGATTTGTTGTAGTTAAAATTACATTCAACTCCCAACTTCCAACTAATACTTCCTTATTTACAACGTTCATTAGCTCATTTCAACAGTAGCATAATGACAGAGCAAAGCCCTGTGTAGCAAGATAAAAACTAACTTGGGGCCTGGAAAGGGAATGCTTGTTTAGCACAGAATCTACCCACGCCAACTTTGATACTCCAGTTAATTATCCTTTTCAGTAAGGCAAGCTGGCAGGAGAGATGTATGCTATCCCTCACAGCAGTGTTACTGAGCTTGGATAACCAAACATGCCACTGCTAGACTTTAACTGTTGGCTAGGATTCAACAGAATTTTCCTGTATGAGGAGCAATGTCATGATTTGTAGTTTTCTTCTGAAGGCACATGCTGAATTGTCTATCTGTTGAAATCATTCCTTTGTCCTCTTAGGGGAAAAGGATAAACAACACAGTGAACTTCTAGGATATTTCAATTCACACTGTGCTTCTGTTCTGTTCTCTTTCTTTCTCCTCACAAAGCACTAACTTTTCAATCTAAGTAAGTGATGAAGTAGACTTCCATGAATGTGTGTATAAACTAAATTTCTTAAAGACTTCACTATTTAGATGCCTATTTTGGAGAAGAAAATCACAGTCATGCAAGAACATCTGCTGCTGCACTATATGTCTGGCCATGCTCAGGTCCAATTAGGTCCAACAAGTGAACATACTAATAAACTCCATTCTGCAGGGGAAAAATAAACAAACAGACAAACATTCATTTCTTCTGATTCACATTCTAGCCTACTTTTGAGTAGACTTTTGGTACAGACTTTTTATACAGTAGGATTCTAATTTGGAAGAGGATGACAGCGGAAAAAAAGGCAATTGTAAATGATATGATTAATAAAAAATATCTTGTCTAATTCACAACAGTGCAAAGTGAAGTAAAGGCAATAAGGAGTGCCTGGTAGGCCAGTGGAGCACTGGGATTTTAATGCGCATGAGAAGCTTATTAAAATAAATCATTTAGAAAAGATAAAGGGACTGCATCTTTGGTGTGCTAACAGGGTGCCAGGACAGCACAAGAATTTGGGCTCACAACTGCTTGAAGCAGGAGCTCTGGCCATGTGCAGCCAGGCCACTTATGTGAGTTATATGATATTATTCCATGACAATGGGTAAAGGGAGTCAATGGCACAGCATCTTGTGCTTCTAATCCTTCTTAAATTCACTTGTGAGTTGCTCTTTTTTTTGCTTCTCAGTCTCTCAAACACAAAACTTGTGCACAGAACCCCAGTCCTGAACTTCATCTATATATGAGTCTCTGAGCTTTGTTCAAATTCTTGCTATCATTTGATAATTGAATGTATTTTCTTAGCAGCCAGTAATGCAGTGTGTTTCATGTGTTAAAAAGTTACATCAACAACTGATTTGCTTTCAGACTAGTTTCCTGTTCCTCTGTGTTACCATATGGAAAGAAAATTGAACCAATTGCTTTGTTTATGGCATAACTAAATGACATATGTGCTACATTATTCATTGGCTCTATAAGAAGTAATAAGGTCACAGAAAAAGCCGGAGCAGTCTGACCTTATTTTCCTTCAGGTCTGGCTACATTAACACACTTACTGGAAGAGGAGATACTAATGATCCAGCCAGTACTTATCAGGACAAAATTAGTAATGATATACAATCCTCATGGTTTTACAGTAAGGAGCTCCAGTCCTAACAGAAGTCCTGGTAATGCCCTGCTTTAATGTCCGAGTGAAATCTGTGTATGTGACCCTCCAAAACAGCTTAGCATTAAAAAATATCTCAAAACCTGACTCAGAACCAGCTCCAAATGTTCAATGTTTATATATTAATGCAGCGAGATATTGAAGCCCTCGGTGCAGTTCTGAAGGATTGATCATGTGGAAATCTGTTGAGACAGGTCAAAAATCGGAAAACGGGGATTTTTTTTCCAAGTTCTAATGATGCAGAGCTGCATAATAATCTCCCTGTGAACCATAAACATAATAAAAGCTGAGGCCATTTCTAACATAATCTCTATCAGCAAGATGCCAGCGCTTTTCCAGATTTCCTAACGGGTCCCTGCTAATTCCATGCCAAAACTAGCAGTGGATTTCTTCCTTTTAATCTCCCCTAATGCCTTATTCGATTATTGTCACTGCTCTCCGACCGCGCACCGTCCCTTCAAACCCTAATTCCCCCACCGAGGCGGTCACATCGGGCTGAGCGGCGGCGGAACCGGAGGGCGCGCACAGCCACAGCCACCCCCACTCGCCCAGCACGGACAGAGCGCGGCCGGGGACCGCGGGGACGGGGCCGAGCCAGCCGGGCTCCGCGTCCTCACCCGGCGGAGCCGCCGGCCGAGAGAGGAAGGATGAGAGCCCAAACTTGCTCCAGGTGACGGATCCGAGGGCACCTGAGCGTCCTCGCGCAGACCTGAGGCATGGCTTTGCTCATCGCTTGGGTCTGCGTCGCTGTGAGGTGAGTGAACACATCGCCCCGGACCCCAGAGCATCCCCTCAACGCGAAGCGGCCAGCGAGGGGTCACCGGGCCGCCTCTCCTGCCCTGCTCTCCCCGAGGGGCGCGGGTCTGGCGGGTGGGCTGAAACGGGACGCTGACGGCGGAACTCGCCTCTCCCCGCAGCATCGAGAAGGCGCTGGGGGGCCAGGGCGACGGGGGGGACCTCTACTCGGAAAACATCACTCGCATCCTCGACAAGCTGTTGGACGGCTACGACAACAGGCTCCGGCCGGGATTTGGAGGTAGAAGGGGAAACTCCCGCCCCGTCGGGGCGGTGGGGGAGCGCGTCGGCTCCCGGGCATCGGGCCGCTCCCGGGCTGGCGGAGGGTCGCGGCCCGGACACAGCGGGGTGGTGGAGGGGGGGGGGGGGGGGGGGGGGGGGAGAAGAGGTGGAGATGAAAACCGGGATGCGGAGCAAAGTTCCCGTGCCTCGGCAGCCCGCAGCCTCCTGCTCGGGGCCCGGCCCCGCTCCGCTCCGCGCCCAACTCGTCTCCGTGTCCCGCAGGTGCCGTGACAGAAGTCAAAACGGACATCTACGTGACCAGCTTTGGGCCGGTGTCCGACGTGGAGATGGTAAGGGCCCCGCACGCTGTCCCTGCTCTCCTTTCCCGGGATTCATTACGGTGGCATCTGAGCTGTCTGTCATTAGAGCAGATTACGAGCTTTAATCTTCTTGACAATCCCTATGGCCCGGCAGGGTGCTTTGGCTGGAGCTGCATATAGCTATTTCCCCAGTGCCAGTCACCCGGTGCAGCCCCGTGGCCCCGGATGAAGCTGGGCATCGAGGGCAGCGCTCACCTCCTCTGAGGCACACGGAGAGGGTAAAGATGCCTCCTGAACCTTATGAACAGCTAACACGGAGGTTGGCTAGAAGGCCGCGTGGTAGGAGACATCCTGCCATGCAGCTGCAGACGTAGTGCTGTTTGTGACAGCGGCTCCTCGTCACACTGGGAGCCCCCAAATTCAGGTAGCTGCAGACTTGGGTAAACTCCATGGATTATGGCAGCAGCTCACAGGGAAAGGGTGAACCATCACCGCTGTCTTCCTGGAAATGGACTGCAGTCGCTACTTTTGTTTTTGTACCTTTCCTCCAACACCTGCTCAACAAAGGCAGTGTTCCACTGTGTGACCCTGAAGGCACCCAAAACTTTTTCTACCTCTATTCATAAGTCAGTTTAGGAGAAAGCATAGAGAAAGTGTGCTTTCATTCATATCTGCCTCCTGCCATGGTTTAGCTCGATTTTCTGAATGACTTTCTCAGGTAATTCCTTTCTGAATGGTTGGGACAATATTGAGAATCCTTGAGAATATCTCACATAAACTTGTCAGCATAATGTTACTGTAATTAATATTTTCCTCATCAGTCCTTTCTTCATGACTATGCAAAATAAGCTGCAACGGAGGCCACGATTATGTGCTTTTGTTCCTGCAGCTAAATATTAATAGTTTGTTTTTACACTTTGAAAGGATACAAAAGTAGATATTTGTATTTCTCTTTGGACGTCAACTTCAGTCACTTTGAATTAAATTATTTTCTATGAGAGGACTATGGGATTTTTTTTTTTTTTATATATCAAGTTATCTGTTCTTTGGTTAATTTGCAACTCCTCTTTTCTTATGAACTCTTTTCCTTCCTTCCTTCCTTCCTTCCTTCCTTCCTTCCTTCCTTCCTTCCTTCCTTCCTTCCTTCCTTCCCTTCCTTCTTCCCCTTCCTTCCTTCCTTCCTTTCCTTCCTTCCTTCCTTCCTTTCTCTTCCTTCCTTCCTTCCTTCCTTCCTTCCTTCCTTCCTTCCTTCCTTCCTTCTTCCTTCCTTCCATTACTTAATAGTAGTAATAGATTACATCTAATAAATAGATTAGGTCTCTAAGCAGTACATTAAAAGCCATTAACGTGTGTTAGGTCTTTCATGGAGTTACTCTATATACAGCAGCTTAGGATTGCTGACCCTCACATGTAATTCATCTATTTATTTTCCATAGGAATACACAATGGATGTCTTCTTCCGGCAGACGTGGACTGATGAGAGGCTGAAGTTTGGTGGGCCAACAGAAATTTTGAGATTGAACAATTTAATGGTCAGTAAAATATGGACACCAGACACGTTTTTTAGAAATCGGAAAAAAATCAATTGCTCATAATATGACAACTCCTAACAAACTTTTCAGAATTATGCAGAATGGAACTATTCTTTAC